>NC_054372.1:157247341-157274841 GCF_017654675.1 Xenopus laevis | reverse complement strand
TGTTGCGCAAGGATATCGTTTTGTATACCAGAATAAACCTATATATTTACTTAAGTACATGCATATTTCTAGTTATGAGGTTTCAATAATAGAGAAAGTTCAATCAAAATATACATTTATTAACATAAAATATTGACACACGTCTACAATAACAAACATGTAAAATGCAAAACACCACCAAATCGAAATAAAATATAAACAAATATTTACAAAGATACTGTATTAACATGTATGTTACATCTAAAGCCATTGCTTCTCTTATAGTCATCCTTCCAGTGGGTCTGTCAACTTTGTCCTCACTACAGCATCTCTAGGAAACTCTCTAACTAAACCATATCCCATTCTATTACCTAGAGATTGACGTTAAGGTTTTTTTGTCAAACTCTAATTGGCCAGTAAGTTCATCTCAGGTAGTTGGCCATGGATTCCTAAGGACTCCATTCAAGAATCAGTAAAGGAAGGAAGAAACAATTGAATGTACAGCTACCCTTGTCAAAGAGGAGAGGACTTAACATAGTAACATAGTAAGTTAGGTTAAAAAAAGACACAAGTCCATCAAGTTCAACCTTTTTAAAGGAATTAGTATAAAAATAAAAACTAGGTAAATCGATAGATTGTGCAAAATAAAACATGTTTCTAATATAGTTAGTTAGGCAAAAATTAAATGTATAAAGGCTGGAGTGACTGGATGTCTAACATAATAGAACAGAACACTATTTCCTGTTTTTCAGCTCTCTTGGTTTCCACTGACTGGTTACCCTGGTGACCAAACAGTAACCAATCCGTGACTTGAGGGGGAACCACATGGGCCATAACAATTGCTTTTGAATCTGAGCTGAATGCTGAGGATCAGTTGCAAACTCACTGAACAGTTATGTCCCATGTGCCCCCCCCTTCAAGTCACTGACTAACTCAGAGTTAGAGAGCTTTAAAGCAGGAAGTTGGATTCTGGCTATTATATTAGACATCCAGTCACTCAATCCTTTATACATTGAATTTTTGCCTAAATAACTATATTAGAAACATTTCTCATTTTGCACAGTTTTCATTTTGCACAGCCTATCAATATATACAGTTTTTATTTTTACACTGATCTGTTACTTTTTAAGTCTGTATAATGTATAACCTTCCTAGCTGCTAACTGATCCAGAAGAAGGCAAAAAAAAACATTTTGAAGTCTCTCCAATTTGCCTCAGAGGGGGGAAAAAATACTTCCTTACTCCCAAGATTCCAATCGGACCAGTTTCCTGGATCAACTTGTACTATGAGCTATCTTCCATGGCCCTGTATTCCCTCCCTTGCTAAAAATCCATCCAACCCCTTCTTAAAGCTATCTAATGTATTGTTACATACTGTTGTAAATTATACAGCATACGCAAATACACAACATATAGAAAAATATACAAATTGTATATAATATGACACAAACAAGTCTCCATGACGTTAACCCTTTCATCTTCACCTAGCATCCACAGGACCTCCTGCTCATTATGTGGTGTACACTTTGTGAAAGTAAACTGGCCCTTTAAGGATAACTTTGAAAAGTAGCAAACTATTTTCTTCTATAAATGGCAAAGAATAATTTAGGTTTCGTGTCAGATTATTCTCTTACAGTTTTTCCTATTTAAAAGCCAAAACACTATGAAACTCACTATTCTTTTTTGAGAGGCACGCAATGCTTCAGGTGAGGCTTTTAGCTTCCCGCGTCTTTAATTATGCATTTTCTCTAAAATGATTTTACTTTGTATTTGACATTCTACCAGATCCTTATATGTTTTTTTAGAAGAGAGGTAATGTGTTCCTTTGGCTAGAGGCTGTATCCCTAAAGGAATTACTGTCACAGAAAACCATTATTTGCTGCCACAATTTTCTATATACTAAAAGGGAAATTACACGTTTCTGCATAATAAAAAATTTAATTCTAAGCAACTACAATCTATATATATATATATATATATATATATATATATATATATATATATATATATATATATATATATATATATATATATATATATATATTAAAATATATTATAACATTTGCATATATGCTATTAAAAGCCGTATTTGACCCTATCTTCTCTGTGCTGCTGGTTCTATTGAAACAGTGTAACAAAGGCCAGCTAACCAGACCTGTTTGGGAGCATGCAAGATATTGTTGCTATTTATTGGAGCCTTGGCTGCAGCAGAGCTGGCTTTTGTGACATTGTTTCCAGAGAACAGAACCAGCAGTGCAAAAAAGGAACAAATATTGCTCTGTTACATATCACTTTAAACCAATTGAATTTTTCAATTAGCTATTTTGAAAAGTTTCTTAGAATAACATTTTCTTTCTTTGTGCAAGAGAAAATATTGTAATCCCTATGTATTTTTAAAACATAAGAATATTCCACCACTTCAGTAAACCCTTTTTAGTATTAAGTGTAAATACAATGCCAGAGGATATGGTAAGAGTACAATAAAAACACACAATATAGGAAATTCTACACGCCTCTTGTAAGATATAAGGATACTAGGAGACAAAGAGGAGAGTTCTTGAACATTATTTTTATAATACATATATTATTTCCCATTTTTACAATGCACAACCATAATAGTCTCAAAAATATACGATTGGCTACCTTGAGTGAGCACATGCACAGTGAGAACATTTTCTAAGATCTCTGTGCTGTGCCTATGCTTATAAATACAGAGTTTTTTTTTTGGACCTCCCAGAACCCTGTGTTTATAAGCAATGAAAAAAAAATGTTATTACTTCAAAGAAATCATGTATTCCCCCCTTTAAAAAGTGTTAGATTTTTTTTTTTGGACCCCCAGAACACACACGCTTTTTAAAGGGGGAATACACGATTTCTTTGTAGTAATTTTTTCCCCGTGATTTATTAAACCCCAATGGTGTTAAAAGTCCAATTAAAAAGTACTCCGTCTCAGACCTGCTGAGTTCATATAGAAGTAATTTGCAGATGTCCTGTTTACATTTGGAAGATATCCTGAACGACCCTGGGTTTCGTTCAATAATCCGAAGATTTTGTGGTTTTCAGGCGAAAATCCGTTTTCATTAAAAAAAAAAAATCGTACGATTTGGATTTTTTTTTACAAATTTATCTAGTCTTTAACAGCACCAGATTTTTTCAGGAAAATTTATTGATAAAAATGGTAAAAAAAAAGGTGCGCAGGAGTTTGGTCTGCATGGCTTCAAAAAAAACAGGGAAATTTGAAATTTTCGGACTTCGATAAATAACAATAAAATATGAGTTTGTGAGAAAAAAAATGCAGATGAGGGAAAAAAAACTCTCTTTCTCTAATGCTATCTTATTTAAGAAAGAAAGGTGACACAATATTCCCAAGTGTTTTTTTGTGGGAAAAAAAGGCACTTGCCAGTGAGAATGTCATTGTCCCATACATTTTAAACGAGGCTGAAAACCTTGAATCTTTCAAAAAACATGGAATATAAATAAAAAAAAGTTTAGACAACATTCCCATTGACTTCTATATAACAATCACCAGCCTTTATGTGCTGACTTTTCGTGTTTTTTTTCCCTTTAATAAATTCTGTTTTTAAAGTTTTGGAAAAAATACCCACTTGATTTTTGATAAATCAGCCCCTTTGCATAGACCAAGAGCACACTAAGCAGATTGTTAGCAGGTGTTTGTTATGGAGGTGAAAGAATGCGGATCCACTCTTATGTTTACAACCCCACAGCTTCATCAATAGCCTCCGCTTTGGCCTATGTGGAGCTACACAAAAGGGATATAGGTTCGAATATGCATACTTTTGCTTCGATATCAACTCTGCGTGTAGCTCCACAGGCTGACATTGGGCCTATCAATTGAGTTACAGGGTGTGTTCATAAGAGACTATCCACTTCTCTCTGCCTCTATAAATGCCTGCGGAAGAAAATGGACAATCTTCTTAGTGTGCCTTTGGTCTTAAAAATCTCTGGGAAGTCTGTTTTTGTCAGCACTCCAGTGATTATATCCTTTGTTCTCTCTCTTTACTGCAAAGTACTCGTACAATTACGGTTATGGGTAAAATGTCATGTTTTCATTCTTTGTGTAGCCATTATTCCTTAAAACGCCTCCTCAAGTTGAATGGGCCTGTTAAAATTAGCTCATTCATGTTTGCAAGACATGGCTAATTTCATTAAATGTGTAGTGCACTTTTAGCTGCTCATTTAATATACACTATAATATGCTTCATTCTGCCGCCATCTACTGGTTTAACACATAACAATTGTACAACAAATTCCCTTTGTTTGGGAAAGAAACCATATCATGAAAATTACATGTGCTTATGCCTAAAATCATTATTTTTTTTATCATTTTCTTTTTTAGAATTTATAATTCTTTAAAAAAGCTGGTTCTCTTTTAATCATTGCCCTAATCTGCGAACGTTCTACTTTTTTTAATAATTTATTCAAGCAATGGTCAAATAGGATTTAGAAATCTCCATATCAATACAGTAATTACAAATATGATTGCAGTTGTAGTGTGTTTCAGGTATAGCAAAATAGACGATCCACATTATTTAAAGGCCTCTGTAACAAATGGGTGTAGGATTAACCCACAACTAAATACTTTGTGTTAATATGTGTGTTCTCACCTTCTTGACAGCTTGGGTTTTCTGCCCTACAGCTCAGATTTCTGTAGCACTGATTTTATTTTTTCATCTTCTATAGTAGTTGTCTTATAATTACAATGTTATAATTTTCCTAACATTGCTGTACCAAAATGCACCCTTTATAACACAAAAGGACGTCTGTACGTTTCGCCCACTAAGGAATGCAATGTACACTGACTTGCATTGTCAAAAAGCACAGTACATTTAAAATATTTTGTATACAACATAACATAATTATGATGTAAGTGAAAATCTATAAAACTATTGTTTATATTCGCATAATGATTTAATTTTGTAGTTTATGCCATCAAAGCCTCCAGTAAAAAGTTCTGTCACTTTATTCTTTTTCCACAGAAGAGACCAAATGTTATTCTTTGCCAGAGTAACCGGTATGACAGCTGCATGTTAGCTGTTTATAGAAAAGTTAATCAATCCCTATGTATAAAAAAAAAATACATTCATTACAATTGCTTGAAATGCTTTTTCTCTGTAGTAATAAAACAATACGTTGTACTTTATCCCAACTAATATAACAAATCCTTATTAAAGGGGACCAGTCACCCAAGAAGATTATTCAAAATCCTATTTTATCACATTAGTCAAGCAAAATGAACTTTAATTACACTATATCAATTATTTGAATCTTGTTTCCTTCAGTCTGGGAATTCATAATTATAGCAAGCAGTCAGAAGCCATTTTGTGGACATTGTTATTAAGACAAGCCTTGCATTATCTCAGAATCTTGTTTGTGCACCAGAATGGGGGGCCTGATGTCCATCCCCATGCCCTGGTTACACAATTAAATGGTGAAGAGAACAGGGGAATGTGGGGAGGGCAGTGACATCTAGGAAGTGCTGAATGGAAAGTGAAAGTAATTGCCTAAGGCATAGAGGAGGGGCAGACAATATTTGATTGACAGCTGAGATTTTTTAAATGAGCTTACAACAGCTATGACTGCTTTAATAAAAAATAGAATTTGGTTTTCATGTTTAATTTGAAAAGCAATTTTATTATACAGCTTTTTGTGTCTGGGTGACAGATCCACTTTAATAACGGAACCAGCCCATTGGGCTTATTTAATACATTTGTGATTTTCTAGTAGACTTAAGGTATGAAGATTCAAACTACGGAAAGATCCGTTATCTGGAAAGCCCCAGGTCCAGAGCATTCTGGATAACAGGTCCCATACCTGTAGTTTTCTTTTTAAAAACAAGAAGGTACTGTTAATAAGCCGTTATTGATTTTACATCCCCTCGTTTTAAGTTTCCCCATCTTTTTTGTGGTCCCACCAATATAGAACACATAATAAATTTCCCTGGTTTTACACTTTCCTAGCTTTTGCGGCGTTTTTTTTTAATTTTTTTTTTGGTCTCCTGAAAACCCTAACATTTGAATTCTACTGTACAGTATTTACATATTTTACAACCCAAATACAACGTTATTTGTAAAATACATCTGTACAGAAATTGCTCATTCATGTTATCAGTTCTAAAAAGTACTTGCTATTCAAATTGCAATGTATTTCATCCCCTACTAGTTCCATAGCCTGAATTGTCGCAACATTGTTATACTGCGGATCGTTGCCTAGTTGTTCCATGGAACAACATTAGGCAAAGTAAACTTCTTTCGGAGAGCCTAATGTGGAATGTATTACATCCTGCTTTATCATAACGGGTGTTAGTGTTGGGAAAGTACTAACCCAGTGCATTATTCATGCATTTTAAAAGCTGAAACTGTCTTGTGGAAAAAGTTATGCTCAAGTAATAATGTATTTTGTATCAAATGGAAAATGTGTTATGCTGAATTTACAGTCTTGCATTTAAGAACTCGTTTTTGGTATTCGAGGGCATAGGAGCTAAAGTCTGTATTTTTACATCAGAATATAGACCTATATCCCCAAAAGGGACTGGATTTCTTTGTACATGTGACTTTATGGAATGTGGAGATGTGGCAGCAATATATTTTTATTGCAGCTGGCCTCTTCCAAGTTGAATTTCAAGCAGAAAATCCTTCACAGCACTGTCTGCAGGCCTAGTCTCAATATAACATGGCATCTGAGAAGCAGACTTCTTCATGTAAATAGAAAAATGTGATTATATTTACACTAGCCTACATCATTCAACTGGAAATTTCAAGCAGATTCAACCTCAATATATGAAATTAGAATGTGGGCTGTTCTTTACATGATGTTTCATTATCAAAATTTAAAGGAACAGTAACACCAAAAGATGAGTGTTTTAAAAGTATGACAGTGAAATGTACTTTTGCACTGCACTAGTAGAACTGGGGTTTGCTTCAGAAACACTACTATAGTTTCTTTAAACAAGCTGCTGTGTAGCCATGGGGAGAGCCAGTCAAAGCTGAAAAAGGAGAAAAGGCACAGGATAAATAACAGATAATCTCTGTAGTATACAATGGGATTCTTCAGCATTACCTGTTATCTACTGTGTTTCCTGTGCTTGAATAGCTGTCCCTATGTTAGCACAGCAGCTTGCTAAATAAACTATAGTTGTGTTTGTGAAGCAAACACACCAGTTTTACCAGTGCAGGGTAACCGTACATTGTCGTTTTTGGTTTACTGTTCCTTTAAGACGTTATTTTTGATTTCCTAGTCTGGCCTTTTTCATACCGGTTTGTCAAGAATACCAGAAGATCTCTTACATTTAACACTGTCCTCATCTGCTTAAGGTAGCATCGATAATATCGTATGAAACAAATTTTCTTATGATATTCAGTGCGTTTTACTACCCATCATAAAGGTTTTTTTTTGTAATCTGTGTGTGTTTAGCATGTTAAACTATAAGAATTGTTTCTTTCTTTTATAGAGCAAAGTAGAAGAGATGATTTAGAAGCATTAGGACATATGTTCATGTATTTCCTGCGAGGTAGCTTACCGTGGCAAGGCTTGAAGGTACAGTATATATTTTTCAACCGTAAGAAAAATATTCTTAAATTATAATGTAACAATTCGGAAATTTTATTTTTTGAGCAGTATATATTCAAGTTATTTAATGAGTTTAACTTGTACCCTCGGCGTATTTGAAAGTTCAGTTTGTTGAAATTCAGTTAATGATCTGTTTATTGAGTATGTGTCTTTGATTTTTGTAGGCTGACACATTAAAAGAAAGATATCAAAAAATTGGAGACACAAAGAGAGCAACACCAATTGAAGTGCTTTGTGAGAACTTCCCAGGTAAACAGACAATTTCTTAAGGCTATTTATAGTCCTAACGAGAACCAATGCGGTCTTTAATGAAGTATTTTCCTATTTGTCAGTTTGCTGGATTGCCTATATGGAAAGTTGATAGTGTTTTTGGGTACCTGCTTTAAAAATCTTTACCAAAAAAGTGCATTTATGCATTATCCATCTAGCTTGTAAATTGGTTTGCTTTGATTTTAACCAATTGATTACACTTTATTTCATATGATGGAAAGCCTACATTTTGGATTCTTCAGCATTTTCATCTTTTTCTCTACAGGGTGAAAATTAATTTCTATTTTTTGAAAAAAAAATTTGGCAGGTGTAAAATCTACTTTGAGAATTTATCATGTCCAGTTTTATCTATTTTTTTTTTCTGAAGTGATAATGGCATAGATTGCATTATATTAATGAGCCAAACTTTAAAAAACACTTGCCAGGTAAAAAAATAGATTTTAATACAGTCTAGTTATAAAGAAATAGAAATTAATTTTCACACTGTTAAGAAAAAGAAGAAAAGGCGGAGGAATCCAAAATGTATGCTTTCCATAATATGAAATGAAGTGTGTTCACATTAAAACTTATCAGTAGTAAGTTATGAATCTGCATTGCAGTGGAGCATCGCTTCTGTTTAAGGTTGTTACGTTATAAAATCCCCATGCTGATATATTTTAAAGCTAAATCGCTACTAATCCACTAATAAATACATACAAAGAAGAAAGAAAGCAGTGTTGCACTAAAATGAGACTAGTGATACAACAATGATGAATATAGATTGCTTGGGGGCTTTGCAAGGTCTGCTTGTTCTGAAATTGTTCTCCCTTGTAAAATAACCAGTTTTGTCCTACACTTGAAGGCAGGTCGAATTTCAAATTCATGTGTGTTTTTTTAAACTCCCATAAATCTGAAATTCGACTAGTCGAAATTTATTAATAACATCAAATTTTTTAAACTCAAATTAATTTAAACGACCCGAGAACTCAAATCAAATTTGATTTGAATGATAAAAACGTGATTCGAATTATAAAAACTCCATTCGAATTCTAAAAACTCCATTCGAATTCTAAAAACTCCATTCGAATTTAAAAAAACTTGATTCAGGAAGGCTACAAGCATCACCAAATTGATCCCTGGACCTCTCCTGTTGACTTATACAGTAATTCGGCAGGTTTTAGGTGGCGAATAGTTGAAGTCGAGGGCCAGAATATGATAAATCTCGAAATTTTAATTCAAATTAAAACTCGAATCAAATTTGGATAATTCACGAGAGTTTTGACCAAAAAAAAATATTAGAAAACTTCTTAACCCTTTTCATTTTGAGAAAATAAAAAAAAAGAAAACTCGAATTAGAATTTTCAGTTCAACCCTTAAGAAATCTGCCCCATGGTGTGATATGTTTATTTTTGTGTACAAATACATTCGTAAAAAATGTCGCAGAGTGTTGTCCAAAATGTCGACAGACGACAAAGTTTTGTATAAAGCCGTGCAAGGCGCCTGCAATTTTCCTTTCTAAAGTTCACTGAACTTTTAGAGCAGTACTTGGGCACTTATTTTGTCTGAAACACTTGTTTAAGACAAAGTGCCCAGGCGCTGCTGGGTCAATATTGTTGCTTTCTCATAAATTTTTAGGCACTATTATGAAATTCATTTATTCTGCTGAAACTTGCTTTTTCTTTGAAGGAGAAGGAAACCCAGTCGGCGTAAAAACCCTCCCCCCTCCCGTGTGTTGCCCACCCTCCCTCCTCCCCCCTGGCCTACCTGTCCCGCTGGGAAAATGTCCCTATCTTGTTACTTGCCCTTCTGCGCAGGTCCAGTCCACGGAGTTCACAGGCACCATCTTCTTCCACGCGATCTTCTTCCTGCTTTGACCGGTGTTTTGGCGCATGCGCAGTAGGAGCATTTCGCCAGTACGGATCTACTGCGCATGCGCCAAAAGTCACGAAGTTTTCGTGACTTTTGGCGCATGCGCAGTAGATCGTACCGGCGAAATGCTCCTACTGCGCATGCGCTAGTCAAAGCAGGAAGAAGATCGCGTGGAAGAAGATGGTGCCTGTGAACTCCGTGGACTGGACCTGCGCAGAAGGGCAAGTAACAAGATAGGGACATTTTCCCAGCGGGACAGGTAGGCCAGGGGGGAGGAGGGAGGGTGGGCAACACACGGGAGGGGGGGAGGGTTTTTGCGCCGACTAGGTTTCCTTCTCCTTTAAGAAGCAAATTTTAAAAAACAACCGTTAATTCTTGGTGCAGAGCATTTGAGGTAATGATCTACTTTAAATAATGCTCTCTGAAATTGAAAAGAATAAATCATAAAGCCTAATAAAGAATGGCAGTCTACCTAATCACAGTGTCAATATATATATATATATAGGCATCTCATATTTTATGTACGGCGACAGGTACATTTGTTTATTGTACGAGGAACCTTACACAGTGCATCTTTTCCTGTTACAGAAGAGATGGCGACATATTTACGCTATGTGAGAAGACTAGACTTTTTTGAGAAACCTGACTATGACTACTTAAGAAAACTTTTTACTGATTTGTTTGATCGTAAAGGATATATGTTTGATTATGAATATGACTGGATTGGAAAACAGCTGGTAAGTAATTGCAGGAATAAATAAAAGGAACAGTAACACAACAAAGGAATGACAATGTAATGTACTGTTTCCCTGCACTAGTAAATTTGGTTTACTTTAGAAACACAACTCTAGTTTATATAAACAAGGTTCTTTGTAGCCATGAGGGGCAGCCATTTAAGCACAGAATACACAGCAGAGGTTTTGAAGTTTTGTATACTACAGAGCGTATTTTTTACCTGCTGTGTATTCTGTGCCTTTTCTTCTTTTTCAGCTTTGAATAACTGCTCCCATGTCTACACAGCTTGTTTCTATAAACTATTGGAGAGTTTCCGAAGCAAACACACCAGTTGTACCAGTGAAGTAAAACAGTACATCATATTTTCATTAATTTACAACATTTTTTTAATGGTACTTTAACATGGGCTAACCTGAGTTAGGGCAAAGACACACCCTCAGATTTGGGGAGATTTAGTCACCCGCTTCGGGCGACTAATCTCCCTCTAATGCCTGCTGCCGGTTAAAATGTAAATTGCCAGCGGGATGGCAATCTGTGCGCTTTGTTTTTCCAAAGTCGTCTGAAGTTTCCTCGTGAGGTAATTTCAGGCGACTTCAGAAAACAAAGCACACCGATTGCCATCCCGCCGGTGATTTACATCTTAGCCAGCGGGAGGCAATTCGGGTTCATCCGTGATATTTGCAATTTTTAGACTGACTTAATATTAAGTTATTGTTAAAGGTGTGATTTACCTTTAAAGGAGGAATCAACCTGTCCGGGAAAAAAACACCTACCCCCCACCCCAAGTAGCCCTCCCTCCCTCCTGCCCCCGGAGAAATGCCCCATACTCCATACTTACCCCTCGGCGCAGATTCTTCCAGGTTCCATTCGTCCATCTTCCTCGTCCTCGGTAAGCTGACTGAGAGATCGGCAATGTCCGTGTAATTCCGCGCATGCGCAGTTGTTGCAAACCGGCAAACTGCTCCAACTGCACATACGAAGAAATACCGATCTCTAAGTCAGCTTACAGAGGACGCAGAAGATGGATGCGTGGAACCTGGAAGAAAATGCGCCAATGGAGTAAGTATGGAGTATGGGGCATTTCCACGGGGGGGGGGGGTAGTTAGCCTGGGGGGAGGGAGGGAGGTGTACCTGGAGTGGGGGGAAGGGGTTTTTTTCCCCACAGGTTGATTTCTCCTTTAAGGTAACTTTTAATATGTCATAGAACGGCCTATTCTAAGCAACTTTTCAATTGGTTTTAAGTGTTTATTTTTTTATATTTTTTTTCCTTTTCTTCTGACTCTTTGCAGATTTCAAATGGGCGTTGCTGACCCCTTCTAAAAATCAAGTGCTCTTTAAGGCTACAAACATATTATTATTGTTACTTTTTATTACTGATCCTTTTATTCAGGCCCTCTCCTATTCATATTCCAGTCTCTTTTTCAAATCAATGCATGGTTGCTAGGGTAATTTGGACTCGATTCACTAGGTTGGTACATATGCAAATTGAAGAGCTGCTGAATAAAAAGCTAAATAACTCAAAAACCTTCAATAATAAAAAAAAAGAAAACAAATTGCCAATTGTCTCTGAATATCACTCTCTACAACATGCTAAAAGTTATCTCAAAGGTGAACAACCCCTTTAAGTAAATTCCACTTGTTACAAGGCCAATTTAGCAATAAAACCAGCATTCTACCGTAATGCTGTGTCCTATTCTATACATAGATCCATGATGCTGAATGTGTAAGTACAGAGTTTCAATTAAATTAGCGCGGGCAGCTGTCATTTCTTGCCTGTGTGATGATCCAGCTAATGGCTGCACATGTCATTTAGTTCACTATTTAATTTGCATTGATAATATTAGGGTGATTTAGCAGAAGTCATTGAACCAGGTTTTTAAGATCAATTATTTTTGCCCAAAGAAATATATGTTTAAGAAGTAATACTCCTTTCAATAAAGGTAGTTGTTAAAATAATTAAAGGGTGGTTCACCTTCAGTTTAACTTTTAGTATGTTATAGAATGGCTGATTTTAAATAACTTTTCATTGGCCTTCATTTTCTAATTTTGTTTTTTATAGTTTTTAAATTTGCCTTCTTCTTTTGACTCTTAATGGAACCATAACGTCAAAAAAATAAGTGTTTTAAAGTAATGACAATATAATGCAGTGTTGCCCTGCACTGGTTTGCTTAAGAAACACTACTATTGTTTATATAAATAAGCTGCTGTATAGCAATGGGGGCAGCCATTCAAAGGAGAAAAGACTCAGGTTACACAGCAGATAGCAGATAAGCTCTGTTTGTCTAATGTTATCTGTTATCCATTAGTTAACCTGTGCCATATAGCCGTTTTTTTAATTTCCGCCATTGCTACACAGCAGCTTGTTATATGAACTATAGTAGTGTTTCTGAAGCAAACACATCAGTTTTTTTTTCCATTTGAAATTTTTTTTATTATTTTTTAATATGACAATATACTGCTGACATTTACCTTCATTATACAGCATTATTTACACCGCTTACTATATACCTTCTTATGCATACAATTACATTTATAACCCAAAAAAAAAAACACATAAGTACACATAAGGTTGTTATACTATGGAGTTATTAAGGGCTAACAATATTAAATATAGCAGACCATATAAAATATATACCATAGCTTATGATCAACGTCGGTCTATTCCCGTGTAAATTGGATACACATCAGTTTTACCAGTGCAGGGCACACTACATGATATTTTCATTACTTAAAACACTTTCCTTTTTTGGTGTTACTGTTCCTTTAAATCAAAACCGGAAACCAGTTATCCAGAAAGCTCCGAATTATGGAATAATAGACTCCATTTTATCCAAATAATCCAAATTTTTAAAATTTTTTAAAAATGATTTCCCTTTTCTCTGTAATAATATAACCATAGTCTTATAAGTACTGGTGTGTAGCTCCATTTTTTTTTTTTTTTTTTTACAAAAGTCAGAAATAGAGAATTAAGAAAATTAATAGTGAAAAGTACAAAATCAAAAAACAAAAGATGTTGAAAGATGGTCTCTCTTACCAGGGTAACCTTCAGTCCAAGGGTTTGCCAAATTTTGGAAAATATAGAGCATTCAAATATAGTAAGAGGTCATTCAGTAGTAAAGCAGTAACCAATGGTGTTTTTATAAAAGTAATAAAATCTTTATTAGGACATATGTAAGCCTGATGCGTTTCGTGCCCGAGTTGGGCACTTACTCATATTACTTATAATATAACAATAGCTTGTACTTGATACAAACTAATATATAACTAATCCTTATTGGAAGAAAAAACAGCCTATTGGGTTTATTTAATGTTTAAATGATTTTCTAGTTGATATAATATATGAAGATCCATATTACTGAAAGATCCCTTATCTGGAGAACCCCACGTCCTGAGCATTCTGGATAACCGGTCCCATACCCGTACTGACAAATGGGCAGCATTGCTTTGTGAACCCTTCCTGTTCACTTGCAGTTTTCTGCTCTTATAGGAAGAATAACTGCAATTATTGGAGAAGAATATTGCATATTTTATAGTGATGAGCGAATTTATTCGCCAGCTATGGTTTCGCGGTGAAATTGCAAATTCCGCCATGTGCACATTTTGTTGCAAAACTGCGGTGATAATTTGCCGCCAATAAACGCCAATAAGAAAAAACGTCTATTGACTCTAATGCATTTGGAGAAGAAAAATTTGCTGCGTGTAAAAACGGCCATTGACTACAATGTGTTTCACAGATTTTTTGCCCTTTCGCAAATTTTTCGGCAAAACGGGACATTCTCAGTGAACATTGTTTTAAAGCTACAAGCAGATGGGAAATCTTCTACCATCAGTTTATTAAAGAGAGAATGCAGCCAAAAATATGGGCAGTAACTCCCAATAGGTCCTCTATTGCCACTGAATACCAAGTCAGACTTATATACAAGCTCCTTTCTTTAGTAAGATTGACCTGGAAAGTTGATTCTTCCTCATCATGCAATAACAATTAAAGCTATAGCTTACATCTATTCAGAAACACTACAGGTCTGCAGCTGAGAATATTTTGTTTAGAAACAAATCTGTTCTAAGACAGCTCTAAGACAGATTTTGCTCAGTGCCTGAGAATTCTTGGGAGTTATCCTTTTGGTCCCAACATAATAAAGATAAGTTTCCAGATTGTTGTAAACATTGTCATATCGCTCATCCTGCTATATTTTTCAGAATATTTAGCACACCAATTCAACCTGAATCTGACTCTTAAGTGACATTTAGGCTGTGCTTCCGGGAATTTCTGTGAGATAACTGGGTTATGGTATCTTTACAGGCTTTGAGCAGCATCTAATGCTTTGGTTAGATATAGTTCCTCCTTGGCTGTTCTAATTAAATCATATCTCTTCCCCTTGCATAGTAGAACACACACGGTTGGTTTCTTGTAATACACAAAAGCCATGAATATCCTGTAAAATATATCCTTATAAACGGTGAGTTCTGATGTCATCAGTTATAAACGGTGAGTTCTGATGTCATTTCTGTCACATGACTCACTGAAATTTGTGTATTATAATAAATAAAGTACCCCCAGTTGCAAAATATGAGGATATATATGTATATGTATATGTCACACAATTTCCCTCCCATCCCTAATTTACATGTGCAAATTCAGTTCGGCCGGGCAGAAGGATTCGGCCGAATCCTGCTAAAAAAAAAAAAAGGCAGAATCCCGAACTGGATTTGGTGCATCCCTAGTATTCATCCACTTTCTTGATCTGGACTTTTGTCTACAGACAACCGTTGTATTTGTTCAGGTCTGTTAGATCCTTACAACTGATTTCCTTCACCACTGTCAACAGACCCATTATAGGCTATAGAAGGGCTGGCAGCTTGGGAAATACTTCATTATTTCCCTTAAAAAGATAAGTGTCTAATTACCGTTCACACGTCCATTAATAATTATTTGTATTTTTTTTTCTTTAGCCTACGCCTGTTGGACCTATTCATGCAGACCCTGCACTTTCATCAAACAGAGAAGCACACCAACACAGAGATAAAATGCAGCAAGCCAAAAATCAGGTAATCTGCGCCTTTAATTCACATACACCCTCTTGCTTCAATGTCAACTTTCTCAGATGTGCAATTGCACATTAACAGATCTAAAGTCGTAACACAGGCTCTGGTGTTAGATATATTGCTTTAGTTGCTAATTTATAACACCAACACGGTCATGTTGGGTGGTTTTTGTATTACTTTTGCTTTCTATACATTTTACATTAATGGGCATAATTGTAGAGTGGTAGAAAATAATTCATGCACAAAATAAGTGCATTATATATTTATAAAGATCCATTGTAGTTCTTATGTGTGACTTAACATAACACTATTGTATTAATAAAGTGCTATTTAATATTCATAATAGGGTAGGTTTCTTTAATATTAGACTAATGCTAAAAAAATATTTATACAATCTCATACTTGGTCTAACCCATTAAAGTCAATGGAACAAATTCAAAGCAAGCAAGAAAGAATTTCTGGTTAAGTTTGGTCTCTGTAAAGACCATTGTTTATAAATCTGTCATTTGGCCACTTCTTTTGCATAATGTTTATCCATTTTTTTGTTGTGAGTGCCAGAAAATTTGACATGGCTCTTGAGACATCTGAGTCTGCTTCCTTGAGACAGATTCTGTTTCCATTAATAATGACTGCCCACCTTCCTTTATCCAGTATGTGTTCTCATAGCTGGTGGTAGACCCTATCCCACACCAACAGCTTCTCCCTTTCTAAAAGCCTTTGGTTTGCTCATTACTGCAACTCCAATCTTCTTGGATTGATTGATTGATGGATGGAAGGTCATTTGAAAGGTCTGTAAAGGAACAATAACAGCAAAAAATAAATGCATTTTAAAGAAATAAATATCAAATTTACTGTTATGCATTAATAAAAAATATGTTTGTTTTAGAAAGATAACAATAGTATCTATTGTGTAGCTATGGGGGCAGCCATTCAAGCTAAAATAACAGAAAAGGCACAGGTTACTGTGCTACAGACCAACTCTGTTATTGAATACAATTGAATTTTATCTGATATCTGCTATGTAAACTGTGCTATGAATGGCTGCCCCCATGGCTACACAGCAGTTTGTTTTATATAAACTATAGTAGTGTTGCGAAAGCAAACACATCGGGTGCACCAGTGCAGGGAAACAGTTCATTATATTTAATGAACTGACTATGCTTTTTATTAAGCTAGCTCTTCAAGCTGCTCTTCATGTTCTCTTCTAAAAGTGGAGCATGCCAGCATGCAAAGCCTTGGAGTGTGTCTATTGGGAGAGTCCCACTTCACCATCCAAAAGGTGCTGAGAGGCACGTTGGAGAACTGTATGCTTCAATATACTACTCACTCCTCAATTTGTGGTAAAGATGATCGTAATAACTTTGTGATAATAGAAGGTTTTCTTAAATCAGCCAGTGTTTGTTTGTTTTGGTTGATTCATTATCTGGCATTAGACATCGGTGACCCCCATTTGAAAGTTGGGAAGAGTCAGAAGAAGAAGGCAAATACTCAGATTTTATTCCCAAACGATCCTCCAAATGACTTGACAGACTCTTAAACAGGTTAATAGAGTAGCCATCTCCACAAAGGTAACATGAAGGAAACTGGACAGTCTTCGAATGATATGTAGTTTTTATTGACGCACTACATGTTTCGTACCTCTAAGGTCCTTCCTTTGGTGCAAGTTACAAACAGTGTGAACATTATGACTTTTTTTATCACTTCTTAACCCATTACCCCAAGTGTGTCCACAGCTCCATCTTGTGGCCAGCGGACAGAATGCATCAGCATACTTTTAAGCATATGGATACTGTAATGTTGCCATCTATTCATTAATTACACCAATAATACTTTTAGTAGTGTTACAATATAGTATCAATAGTAATAGGTTATATCCTCATAGAGTCTGTAAATATTCAGTCATCCAGCGTGAATTTCAACTGTAAAAAATACACATATAAAGTTTAGGCATAGAGTTAGGCATAGAGTTTAGATTCAACATGCCACCTTAAATATTATTGATTTACAGAAAGCTTTTTAGACTCCTGGCCTCATTTATCCCAAACGGTTCAATGCAATTTAGCTTGTCCATCCATTTGACTTCACATTGTTATAAAGTTTTCTTCCTGTCACCCCCTCTTCGTGGTCTTTCTATTTGTTCAGGTACCATCCACCTTAAACTAGCTGCATTGTGGTTGGCTGTATTAAACTGTTTCCCCACTGGAGTGTTCATTTTCTTTTCTGCTGGATTAAATGTACTTATAGATCTCTTGTGTTCACCTATACGTACTTTTACGTTGCGGGAGGTTTGTCCCACATACAACATGCCGCATGGGCACTTTAAGACATAGACCACCCAATCTGTCTTACACGAAAATTATTGTCTTACATGGATCTTATTACCATTGTGGGAATGTGAAATGTGGTCTCCCTTGATGATGGAATTGCAGCTGCTACAGTTCAGACAGGGAAAGTGCCATTTTTCAGTGTGCTTGGAAATCTGGTGGTGGATTTCTGTGTACCAATATCTGCTCTGACCAAATAATTGGAAATGTTCCTACCTCTTTAATATGAAAAAAGTGGATGTTCCCGGAACAGTTTACCAAAATGATGGTCCTGTCCAAGGATGGACCAATGCTTTCTTACAATTTTTTCAATTTCCAATTATTTGGTCAGAGCACATATTGGTACACAGAAACCCACCACCAGATTTCTAAGCACACTGAAAAATGGCACTTTTCCCTGTCTGAACTGTGCTCGTGCGCACTGATGGCAGGGGGGGCTGAGGGGGGCCCTGGGGCAGTAGCCCTGGTGGGCCCTAAGCCCCAGTCCGACCCTGCATCAGTTGGTCTACCCTTTTTTCTTGACATGCTCCTCTCATACACTTCTGTGGATACCATTTGTTTAGCCCATATTTTAGCCGTTTAGCATTTTAGCTACTCATTTGCATTAAAATGATGTAAGCTGTTTGCTGATCAATTTTTATGGGTTCCTGCGCTAGGTAACAAGAGTGCGACTGTGGGCACACAAGCAGTTGCTGTGCATCTCTCCACCTAATGAATATTAAGGAGGTCGGAGAAAAGCATATGTGCTGAAATAAGCTCTTCCTGTATCCACTGTGTGTGGATACACAGAGTGGAGATTGGGCTGAAAAATGTGAAAGCAGCAATTTGAAGCTGATCTCCGTTCCACACGGCTCTGTGTAGCTGCTCAGAAGCGGAAGCTGCTTTTTTAAATGTAGCGCTGATTTGAGCACATCCCCTTTGCCTCGTTCATAAGAGGGAGAGAAGTAGAGGGAACGCATGTTCCCTTAGCCTGAGGCAATATGAATGGTCACACAGCACTGTAGCCCTGACTGATACAACCAGGGCAGGTAAGAAATTGTTTTGTGAACCCATGATCATGGCCCTATGCTTGTTCTGTCCGTACAGACACATTTAGATGAATAATGCAGTCTTACTGTGTATATAGAGTAGAGTATATCATTTTCGTGGTGTCAGTGAGATATATTCTGGGGTGCTAATCAGATGTCGCCTTGCTAACCAACAGGTGAAGAACATCTAAAGGCAGCTTCTCTAATATTACATATAATATTATGATTATTATTATTATTATATTTCTGTTACCCGGAAACCCATTACCCAGAAAGATTTGTAATCGTAAAACAGTAGCTTGTACTTGATACCAAAATACAAAATATTATTAATCCTTATTGGAGCCAAAACAGCCCAATACATTGGGTATGTTTAAAGTTAAGCTGGCCATAGATGCCAAGATAAAGCATAACAAAAATTTCTTCCGTACGAGTTTCGGAGCATGTCCCAAAATTTTTTGTACCATGCCGATTGGTTGATCGGACTGGTTAGAAGATTACTTTTGGCTAACGATAATATCTCTGCATGCATTGCCTATCTGACAATAACAATGGGTGACTGTCACTAGAATTTGTCATTAGACATAACTTTTGTACGATTGCTGTCACGGCCAGAACATCGTCTGATTTGTTCTTTTACTACTTTATTTAATCTGAATGGTTAGTGGCAGGACAGGAGATATGGCCGTACAATTGTTCATATAATAAGAGGCTAAAATCTGCGTGGTTTCCTCCAGAAGCAACTTTGGGCGACTTAGTAATATGTTGGTCATGCCACCAGCAATTATTACATATTCAATTATTTCCTACTAGACATTAAGCCCGTTAAATTAACGGGCGCTAGAACATATGTAGTCAAACATTTATAAAAACAGAATTGTTCTAGACTAAAAAAAATTCACCAGAGGTGGTCCGTGGGGCACATGCACAGTATTTGCCAGAGACGGTCCATGGGGCACATGCGCAGTAGCGCAATCCCACGGACACAGGGAATGGACGCAGAGACACTTCAACTTTATTATATAGGATGGAGCGGAATTTTTGGGTGAATTGTCGCCCACGCTCGCTCATAAATAATCGCGGGGGACATATCTCTCCATTTACCACTGCCCCAAAGCAACAGACTTATTTTGTGTTAGAAATAATTTCATTCTGTCGACTTTAGGCAATAAATGGTTCTTGTATTTAGGCTTGAATGACCATCAAATTTTATCTAAAACCAGAGCCCTGCATGAGCCTGAGTTGCAGTACTATACAGGGGTTTAACTACAGAGTAAGCAGACCCTCCTGCTGCAGGGTGGCCCAGGAGGTATAGGGGCCCCATGAAGCCTTAATTCATATACAATTGCAATAAATATTTGTAAAACAGGTCAACCTCTAGACACTTTGTGGGCCTGAAAATAATTTGCTGCGGGGCCCAGTAATATCTAGTTATGCCACTGGTACTATAAATTTATTTTTGTAAATGTTTAATTTTCTGAAGCAATTTCTTATGTTTTGATAATATAGGCTGCATAGGGGCTGATTTACTAAAGGTCAAAAAAGTGCGTGTTATTGATAGCATGCCTTAAAATTTTTATCACTTTTTATATTTTCATTTTCATTAATGATCGATTCACTAAAAGTTCACTTGTCTAACTTAAGAAGTGATATTTTTATGTTAATTTTAGCAGAATTGTGTGCGTTTTTTTATAGCATGCATTATTTTGTGCAATATTTTTCATTTGATATTGTCACACGTCATTAGTGCAATTTATAGCACCCAAGACATTTGGGATGCCACTGGCAGAGTAGAACTCTCTTTTTACAGTGTTCTAGTCATTGCTTTCTCTGGGAAACTTAATATAATTCCTAATATAAAAATAAGAGAAAAAGAAACCTTGTCTGTGACTGTATATACTTCTCCTTACTTTCTATGCCTTATATAGGATTTCCCAAGTATGTATTTCACACAGTTACAGTTGCCACTTAGTTCATTGGTCTAAAATGTATCCATTTAGAACATAACCTTATCCACTGTGCGCACTAAATTGAGAATACTTGATTGTAACAATGTATAATAAATACACAGTTGCTCAATGTTTTAATAAAACTCTATATTTATTCAAACATTGAGCAACTGTGTTGTTTAGTAACGCCTACTCCTGAGAGTTGTTAAATTTCACAGTGATTATCACACTATTTTATGCTTTTATTTCTTAAAAGATGTTAGTGAATAATGCGTTAGGATTAATTATATTCTATAAATATTGCAATGCGATTAGAATACCGCTGTGCAGAAATGTAGAATTAACGCTTGCAATATGTCTATTAACGCATGCGAAAATGCTTTGATGAATCATGTGCCATCTTTAGTGCCGTTAAAAACAAGAAAAATGTGTTGTGAGGCTGAATTTAGTGCAGGGGTGTCCAAAATTTTTACAATGAGGGCCAGATTTGTTGAGGTGAAAATGTGTGGGGGCCGAACATTCAGCCTGACATGCTGGATCCCAGGCAAAATGAAACGTGAAGCCACTACAATTTATGGTATCTCTCTGTACAGACTATGAGCAAACTTAGGGGACTGTTCCTGCTGAATTGTGCTTAGTACAGGGGAATACCTATGCTGCCATAGTTATATGGAATCTCTCTGTAAAGGCTATGAGCAAACTCAGTGGACTGTTCCTGCTGAATTGTGCTTAGTACAGGGAATACTTATGCTGCCATAGTTTCAAGGTGTCTCTCTGTACTTGCTATGAGCAAACTAAGCGGGCTGTTCTGCAGAATTGTGCTTAGTACATGGAATATGTATGGAGTGAGACAGAGAGAGATAGACACAGACAGATGGATGGCAGGCCACTTCACTTCACTAAGAAGTGCGCAGGGACCCGGAAGATGCTGTGGCAGGTGATGTTTCTCTCCATCCTGAGCTGGCCTCCGGCAACCTTCAGCTAGGCGGGCCCTGCTTGGTGGCAGTCTGGAAGTGGAGGATAGCGCGTCTTCCAACCAACTGCCTAATCCGGCCCTGGCTGCGGGCCAATTCAAAATGGGCCGCGGGCCGCAGTTTGGACACCCCTGATTTAGTGGAAAACAGAGCAGTGGACGGGGTCCTCAGCCAGAAGACCATTTGGGTGGAGGTTATGGGTGAATGCCGGTTTACTGTGACAGTCCCTGGATGCCAAGACAGACCTTCAGTTCTGGCAATGGCACATGTGATTTGGGACATTTTTTCACCTAGTTTATCCAAACAGAAACACTCCTAATCCATCCTTATTAATTTGAATGACCATCCTGTCAGATAGTCGTCAATTGGAAATGCTGCATTGTTTCTGAGTAACAACTCCTTGTCATGTGAGTGCTCTTGAATAATGGTCAGATAAATGGTAAAGTGTAAAAGTAATGGCACACTGGGAAAAATTTTGCTACTTTGGATAACAGATCTCCAGAAAAAGACTTTCCAAAGCATAACACCAAGATTGGCGCAAGTAAAAGATATTCATGGCGATCAGCGTAACCACGGGAAGAGGCAATGTCCCACAATTCAGCCAGATTACTGTGACTAATAGGTTTTAATTGAGGAAATCTTAATGTAATGTTATGGAAAGTCTTTTTTTGTTTTAGGATGCTGGCACATGGGGGATTTTTGACAGCCATGTCCACATATCCTCACTTCTGATGATATGAAATAGAAAGTGCCCTGGCTGATGCACACTGACAACATCAGTAGAACAGGGCTGTTGCTGTTTTTACCTGTGTTTACCAGTGGCTGACAAAAGATCAGATTCCTAGCAAGCCTTGTAAGTGAGATCTGGGGCAAAATGAATTATGAAATATTTTCATATATATACAACTTTGGTAGATAGAGAGCAACTTCAAACAACAGCATGGATAAAGAGAAACTACTGCCTAAGGCTGTCCAGATACGGCTAGTGTTTCTATGACCACAAGGCTACTCGTGACCTCTGCTCTTTATGGATGACCTTATAATTTTATTATAGTTTGGCCCCCAAACGTGTGTTATAGTGAAAACTGGTCCATTGTATGGGAGTAGTTGGACAGAGCTGTTTTATAGTATGCATAAAGCAAGGCCCACGTTTTTTCAACATAATCTAAGATTTCTATTAATTTGGCTTCATAATTGTTATTTATACATAGTTTGTTTCACAAAAAATGGATCCAAGCACCAACTACAAGTATACTATTTGTAAGCTACGATTGTCTTGTTTTATATTAGAGGGGATTTCATATGGTAGATCTGTGGAATAAATTACATTTAACTCCTTGCTGGATGAGCCCTGTTGCTCTATGTGAACCCCTTGGCTTCCCATCAGTTTATCTGTGTAAACTATTTTTTAGCCTGTTAACTGGGAAAAAGTAATATAAGCTTCATTATACTGAAATAAGAAACTTTCTAAACACAATCAATTAAAAATTCTGCATTGTTTCTGAAATAATCAAGTTTATGTTCACTATCCCTCTCTCAGCAACCGTTTTCTCCTCATTCGGTCTTATTGCAGGAGTTGGGTGTCAGTCATTGACAGTTAGATCTTGAAAGGGGACTTCCTTTCCTAGCAGATGTATTAGAGCTCACTCAAATAACTGATTCTTTGAACAAATCCTGCATGGTTGGGGATTTTAAAGAGTTTGTTCACCTTTTTAGTATTATGCAGAGAGTGATATTCTGAGATAATTCAATAGGTTTTCATTTTTTATTAGTTGTGTTTTTTAAGTTATATAGCTTTTTATTCAGCAGCTCTCCGGTTTGCTATTTCAGCAATCTGGTTGCTAGGGTCCAAATTTCCCTAGCAACCATGCACTGCTATGAGTAAGAGACTGGATTATGAATAGGAGATGGCCTTAATAGAAAGCTGAATAATAAAAAGTAGCAATAACATTACATTAGTAGCCTTAGAGCATTTGTGTTTAAATGGGGCCATTGACTCCCATTTGAAAGTTGGAAAGAGTCAGAAGAAGGCAAATCATTCAAAAACTATTAAAAATAAAAAATGAAGGCCAATTGAAAAGTTGCTTAGAATAAGTCATTCTATAACATACTAAAAGTAAACTTAAAGGTGAACCACCCCTTTAATAGAGTGAGCTCATCTTCTAAGCAAAAGGAGCCCCCCATACGATATATTGGATTTAACTGTCAATGAATATCTGACACCCAACTGCTGCATGAAGAGACAATGAAGAGGAATAGATGCTGGATAGTGAAGATAAATGTGGTTAATGCAGAAACAGTACAGCATTTTTAATTGTGTATTTAGAAAGTTTTTTATTTCCACATGCTGAAGCTTATATTAAATTTTCATTTTCACGATAGTTCCTATTTAAGCAAACATCCCGTTTATACCACTAAAGGCCTTATTATATCAAATACTCTGCCACAGTCTATGCCTAAAGGGTATTTCTTTTTTGGTTGCTTATACAAACTCACAGCACATATAATCTAACTTCACTAGCGCATACTAATCTATACTTTGCTGGCGCTTTTACTAGGAACTAGTTTGCATGAGATTTCTTTTTACTTCTTTTTCTTTACTTGTAGCCATATGTCAGAATTTGCTTGCTGTGTTCTTGTGCTTCTTTGATTTCTCATATTGTGATGATGCATGAGGTGTTTAATATGTTTTGGGTTTTTCTCCCTCCTCTTTCATGCATGCTTTATGCATTATATAATGGGCAGTCGGCAGACCACATGGCAGCTTGGGACTCCCAGCAGGCCAACCCCCATCACCTAAGAGCTCACCTAGCAGCTGACAGACATGGTGGCTCGGTACAGGTATTTTCTCCTTCTTTGCATGTCTGACTTCTTGCACATCCTGTAAACCCAGAGATTCCCTCAGACCCATTAGCATGTTTTCTGTTTGTAGGTTTTTTGTTTATTTATGTGTAAATATATATGTGTGTGTGTGTTTGAGAACTATTAATGCACTGAATGCCTTTTGGAATTTTGAGTGTCTGCTATAAAACACATGAATTGGGCCCTTATCATGTGGCATGTGTCGGTTTATTATATGTTTTTGTTTTTCGGTCAAACATTTTATGAATTGTTTGGTATGGTTATTACGGTTTTAGAGCACCTGTAAAATTCCGTAGCACCTTTAAAAACATTACAATTTTTTTTGGTAAAGTATTGAGGAGCTAGACTAAAGGTGTTTCATAATTTTAGGAAGATTGTGCGCTTGTAGTTTTTCAACCAAAATAACACAATTTAGTGCAGTGCTGACACTGAAGTATTTACCGGTCCAGCCAGCAGAAGGTGCCAGGGTTTGCTTTCTTGCTCTTTTCAGCTGCTGGAAAGCACATACGTTTGCCAACAGCCTTAAACTCCAGTTTACATGACTCCATTTCAGAAACTGTTTAGTTAATGCAGGCCAATGTTATCCACATATCATAATGTGTAAATGGAATGTCACAAAAATGTACAGACAGACCCTGCAGTATTCAGAATTTGACTGATTGCTTTGCAGTGGGTTAGCTGCAATAAAAGCACTAATGTTTAAGGCCTTGTTTGCCAAGGCAACAAATTGCTATTGATTTAGCGCATATTTTAGTAGTTCTGTATTCATTCCTGCTCCCAAATTTTGGTATATTCTGCTTCATCTATCACAGTGACAGTCTGCCATTCTTTATGTGACTTTTTATCTTTGCACACAGAAAACATAAGTCATCAGTTAAGAACAAATATGCTTTTCAAATATTTGGATATAGCATAAACCAAGTACAACTCAAAATAGGCATAGGAAAAAGAGAGAGAGGAGGAGTTGTTGCACCATTAGAGGTATAATAGCACCATACATAGTTACAAAGTTAGTTACATAGTTAAATAGAGTTCAACCCCTCCAAATGAAACCCAGCATCCATACATACACTCACATAAACTATATATACTCATACACTAACTATAGATTTTAGTATCACAATTGCATTGGATATTATGTCTGTCCAAGAAATCATCCAAGCCATTCTTAAAAGCATTAACTGAATCAGCCATCACAACATCACCCGGCAGTGCATTCCACAACCTCACTGTCCTGACTGTAAAGAACCACCTACGTTGCTTCAAATGAAAGTTAAGCACACAATTTCCCTTAAGTAAGGTTTACAAAAACTGGGTTGCAGATGCCCTTGTATTTAACCATTGCAGATACACAGATTCTACTCAGATTATGCATCTGCAAGCAGTAATATTAAGTAAAAAAAGCAACCAATTATAAGGTAGCAGTTTATCCAGTTTGCTCATATTTTGTCATATTTTTCAGGGCAACCCCATGGCATGTAGTAAAAGATGAAAGGCTAGCACATACCGGACCACACTCCAAAAGTTAGATGTAGTAAAAAACTTTTTTATTCCAGCAAAAACATCACAACAAGAGGCCTTACGCGTTTCATGCCATAGCGGCACTTCGTCATAGGCTGCCCATGGCATGTACTTGAGCAGGATGAGTTGCAGGGTTTCTTTTATTGGTTCCAACAATCCCTGTAAAGATGGGGCATTAGTTGACATCTCCTTCATTACTATGGCTTTCCTGGCCATAAACAAAAGACTCCTCCAAAGATCTTGTATTAGGTTGATTGATATCACTTTATTTACCATATATATATAGATATAGATATATCTAGATATAGCAAGACCGCATGTTGCTAGGGCACCCATCTTCCTCAGACTAAAAAATAACCGTGATATAGATATAGATATAGATATAGATATATATATATATATATATATATATATATATATATATATATATATATATATATATATATATATATATATATATATATATATATATATATATATATATATATATATATATATATATATATATATATATATATATATAGTAGTCCCATAGTATGAGAATCGCACACCATAAGTACAAAGAATCCTGGGTGCCAGTCTAAAGAAAACATCAATATCCACAGAGATGACGGCACTCCAGTGTATAATCAACAAGGCAGGAACAAAATCTTACTTCAAAGGTTTATTGTAGACCAACGTTTCAATTCCGTACTGGAATTTTCGTCAGGGTGAAAAACAGTGCATAACACAAACTACAGGGATTAAATGTCCCAAAATGGCGCCAAAACACCCGTTGCTAGGGTCCCATAGCAACCCCCAGTGAACAAGGAACGTGAGAAGTGTTGGGGAATAAGGAGCTACGCATAACAGTCCAGTAGTTTGTAGTGTACATCCAAGTGCTTAGACAGTAATGTAGTGAGAAAGAACCCAGTCTCTCCGGGGTTTACGCAACAATCAATATCGCTGTGAGGCAGAGGTGAACCGGAAACCCGGAAGTATCCGCCAGCGTCCGTGGCAACCTTGCGCCGTTACCGTTGCTAGGCAACGCGCCCGACCCGTCTGCTCTTCAGGACGTCGAAACAGGAGATTCCATCTAGCCGTACTTAGTGCTAGTGGATCTCCCTTCGTAGGATCGCATGTGTAGATGCCCCAGCAAACCAACAGGAGCGCTGGTACGTCCTCATGCGTACCCACATTTAGAGTCCAAGCAGGGGCTATACTGATTTCACGGACAGCTGCTTGTTCACATGCCAGCACAGTAAGGACAGCACCACGATTTGGAGATCTGTCCAGAGGGGCAGACTGGGTTCAAAGTCTCTAGGGGGGGTCACGCCTGCTACCCCACATACACTTAGACCCCATAAAGGGTACGCCTACACCCTCCGGGTCCTTAAAGCAC